>NC_141257.1:325000-345000 GCF_054856555.1 Leptonotus elevatus | reverse complement strand
CATTGCACATGAGTCCATCAACACCGACACCAAATTGCTCCAGGGAATATTGTTCTTGGTCATGAGGGCTGAGAGTTCATCAAAGAGAGATTTGCTGTCAACTTTAACAACACTCAAAGATGCTAAATGTTCCACCACAACAGACTTTGTCAACGGGGAGAAATAGCTGACGAGTACACACAGGACATGGTGTAGATTGTTGCTGGTGGACTCGTCAATGTTCATTGAAAAGTGGGAGGATCTTAAGTTTGTTAAAGTCTCATCAAGCATAGTGTGAGCAAGGCCATACTTCATTTTGTAGGATACACTGGTTCTATCCATGGACAGTCCATTCAGAGCTTTTGGATCCCTTGCCAGTTCCTTTGACAGTGTGATGAGCTTTGGGGCCATGGTGAACGGAAGATAATTTTTGGCCAGCACTCCCAACAGCATTGCCTGAAGAATAAAATAAATTTAACAATAATCAGTAAACAATTAAATAATTTAAATAATTATTTGAATTATAATCCAAAATGTCATGCGACCAAAGTAAATAAAAAAGGATTTAGTCTAAACTTTCATGCACATTCACATGTCAGAGTATTTATTATGGTAACAAAAAATGTTGAAAATTAGCTACAAAATAATAAATTATCTTTAACCATTGGAAATAATATTTACCATGCAATAAATCATTTAATCAATCATTCTTAATTTAATACATAATGCATAACAAAAACATAAAATACCTCATGCAGCAAGCTCTGGTAAAAACACAATCATGCATTCGTCGAATGCATGATTGACTAAGATCATCTCTGTAACTGCATACATCAAGACAGTCAACATATTGAAACCTGAAAAGTGCAAACATGCAGCATTCATTTGAGTTTGTGTCAATGATTAACCATGTTAAATATTTATGGCCATTTTTATTACGTTATAATATTTTCGAAAATTTGATTTTGATTAATTTGAAAAGTTTACCACCTACCTCAAAATTCACGACTCTATCAGCAACTGGTACAGGTTGTTGGGGTGGATCACGTCTCTCTATTACCGCTTCTGATTGTGATGTCAATAAGGGATGGAGGCCGTAAAGTTTTGGAGTTTTCGTTTGGGCACCGAAACTTCTAGCGATGGAATAATTTGTTGTTCTTGACTGGAGTTCTTTCACGTGTTTTTTGCTCTTTGCGTGACTTTCAAGAGCTTTGAAACCTCTCCCACCATAGTCAATGGTATCATGGCACCAAATGCAAAGCGCTTTCCCGGCACGATCGATCTTCCGAATAAAGTCACTGAACAAATTCGTCACAGTCTTCTTTCCAACATTTGCAGATATATCCTTCTCTAACCAGTCCCATCGAAACTTGTTTTTTACGATCTTGTCAATTTCCTTAACTCGCGGAGCATCTTTGCGTTCGATCACGGACATCTTTCTTTAAACACCCGGCAAAAACGTGTGAGAAATGAACAATGGCATACTCCTATGCCTTTATAACAAGCGCGTTTATTAATCAACAAACAATGGCATACGCCTATGCCTTTATAACAAGCGCGTTTATTGGTCAACACGGAGACTTCAGCCAATCGCAAGATCCGTTTCATTTCAGTTACGGAAACACTAAAATGGAATGCTGTCGAGAGACGAAATCGGATTTTTTACCACTTAAAAAATTGTAAAATTTTATTTTTGGAGATAAAAAAAGTCCCTGATATATATACATACACATACATATACATATATATATATACATACATATATATATATATACATACACATACATATATACACATATATACACACACATATATATATATATATATATATACACATATACACATACATATATACACACATACATATATACACACATACATATATACACATATACATATATATATATATTAGGGGTGTGAATTGCCTAGTACCTGGCGATTCGATTTGTATCATGATTCATAAGTCACGTTTCGATACCGATTAATCCCGCTACGAATCTATAAATTGATTATTGCAAAAAATAATAAAAACTCAAATTTAGAAAATACTAATCAGTAAACTTGTACATGTTCACTGTAAGATTTGTATGAAAATGTATTTATTTATCTGAAAATTCAGGCTTATAACTGAGCCACTGCATTTAACAAACGAGTTGCAGTCTGTTTCATGTTTAAACAGCACTGAAATAAAATATTAAGGCTTAATGTTCCATTAATAGAACATTCTTCCATGCTTAATGTGTGAATCCTAACCCTAAATAAGACGTTTTGTTGAATATTCCCATAAATAATTTGTTTAAAAATCGATTCGGCCGCATATCGAATTGATTCGAAAATTGCGCGCTGTAATATCGCAATATATTGCCGAATCGATTTTTTCCAACCTCCCCTAATAAATAAATAAATAAAATATTATATATATATATATATATATATATATACATACATACATACATACAACTACATGTTTACTCATACAAATCAGTGTACGCATTTGCAGATTTATGTAACACATTTGTGACTTCAGTCACATTTGTAAATTCTTGTTACACATTTGTGGTTTCTTGTTACACATTTGTGACTTTGGTTACAGATACAAATTCTTTTTAGATATGTGTGAATCAAAATACACATTTGTAAATAGTTTTGGTACAATAATGGCCTCATAACTAGGCCTGCAACACATCAATGCATCCATTGCCAGTCAACACCAGAAGATGGAAAATGTTCTATTATTTTTGGGACACATTTAGTACGACATTAGTCACTTACAATATAAGTTTACTGATAACCCAAACCACCTTAACAGATAGAATAGAGAATAATTTAATTAAGATTAAAAAAAATATCACTTGACAAGATTCTCTATCTAATTATAGACTAAGCACTAGCAAACGAGGAAGTGGCAGTAAAATAAAGGCGTCAAGACAAGGGTTGGGTCAAATGGTAAGTCACACACTGCATCAACAATCACGACACAGCTTGTCGGCAAAATAAAAGGTTGAAGGTGGGCCAACACAAAGTCCATTCGAGCGCCACTCAGGGTACGGACAGGGGACTTGATCAAGCAGGCGAGTACTTTCTCCATCTGGAAGTATTTTCATTGAAAGAAGATCCAAATTGGACGTATTTAGTGGTGCACATGGAATCACATGAAGGGACTTGAGGGCATTTATGACACCTTGAGCTACACCTGCTGCTATGGAATTGTAGCAGGTTGTGAATACGTCCCTGTCCCAAGACTATACACTGTAGATACGTGACTACCTGCGCCACAAATGCATGTTATGCCAATATTCCCTGTTACTATAATCAGCGAATGGAGTGCGGTTGCTAAGAGGTGGCCCTGTGCTTGGCTCGGTCCGGGGCCCTCTTAACCCTAACCATGCGGCTTCTAGCAATTCAATAAAAATCTCTAAAAACTCAATCCATTAGGTACTCCTCTCCCGACCGGAGTTCAAGAGAGAAATGGCTGAAGGGACAAAGGAATGCTTGTACCTGTTGCATATAAAGGTATGAATCTGAAAAGTATAGACTATTGCTTTATTAGAATATCTTATGAATGATGTTTTTGTTATTTACAGTTATATGTATATTTATGCTGGATTGCAATAAAGCCTCCAGGCCCTGCCACCCGTCCCCATCATTATTACTATTATAGTATAGCCATCCTCACAACTAGCTGCATGTATAGAAGCATATGAGTATTGAGCAAATTGTCCATATTAACACAATCAAACAATACAGTAAATTTGAGTGTCCTAATGCGTGCATTAAAAGAAGCAAGATCTTGTCAACTGTTGTCAGAAGGGGAAACACTTCCAACGCCAGCCCACCTCTAACATTTCCTATACTGCTTGATTGTGCAGTGTGGTGCAGTGTAACCAGGTCTATATAATCATAGAGAAGCAGCTTTTTAAAGTAATCCAAGACCACAATACGGTCATACAAACACATAATGGATTGTAAATACAACAAACTAATGGCAGCGAGGGTCAAGAAAATAGAAGGCACCCATGGCGACTGCAATCACAGCACTAATCAAGATTATTCCAGAATTAATCCAAATAAAAATACACTAATTAGTTGGATTATTATTTATTTTAAAGATAGAATTTTTGTTTAATTCTGTACTTCCTTACTTTTTCTGCATTCCCAGATTTTGAATTGTGTTTGACCAAAGCATTTTTTTTCAACCATCACAGAATAGCCCAGTATTAATAGATGCACCAATAGGTGAGTTGCAGGCTGTAACCAAATACTAGGATTGAAAACTTTCTTGTCCTCGTTTTGCTGCAGGGTTTGGTACTAACTGCAGGCTTTAGCTACTCGACATGGGAAAACCAGGAAGCAGCTTGTTTAATTAACACTCAGCAAAAACAATGCCACTTGACAAGATTCCCCACTTAACTTCAAATGAAAGACAGTCAAATAACAAAGGCTCACGTCACGTCAACGAGGGTTGGGTCAAAGGGAAAATTAAACTCCGTATAAACAAACAGCACAGCTGGGAGGCAACATTAAGGTTCGCAGGAGCTCCACTCAGGATACCAACAGAGGCTTGATTAAGCCTGGTGAGTACTTTCTCCATCTTGAAGTATTTTCATTGAGAGAAGATCCAAGTTAGACGTACATTATTTAGTGGTGCACTTAGCAGAATCACATGAAAGGGGCTGATTTGGGCTCAAAGGTTTAAGTGGACTTTGAGTCTTGTACTTTAAGATAATTCTCCCATGCAATTGTAGAGTGTTGACATTTGAGACTTGAATTGAGAACGTACAAAAACAAGTTAACGGTCTGCATCATCTGTTAAGTGCTTATGTTTACTGAATGCAGGAAAGGTTGTCACTGACGACAGTTCAAGATTTCAAGTCATTTATTGTTATGTGTCAAGTAAGCAAACATTCAGCGAAAATTGTACTTGCATGCTTCCCTTTGCAAGTACGGAATAGATCATCATATGGTTAAAAAAAAAGAGATGGAACAAAAAGGGATGACATTAGAATAAAAACAAAAGATATTTATTTTTGCAGCGTGGCAAGTGTCACTTCCCTTCGAGTGTATGAGGATTATGTTAACTGCATAAGTGGACCGGTCCTGACGGGTTGCATACTGAGCGCAATGGGACGGTAGTAGAAACAGCTCACTGGGCTTCTTCTTTGGTCGTGGACTTATAACAGATTTGGACAAACGCCTGCATCAATAACAAGTAGACAGACAGACCGAACAATGTCCAGATGTTCCTCATGAATGTACCTGAGCCATGTGCAGGAAAACTTCATTCTTAATCAATATTATGATGATTATTATTATTATTGATCGAACATACAGTACACTCACAGAAGGTGCAATATCAATAATATAATTGTACTAATGACTGCAAGTAGGAAAATAACATGCCAGCCACATTTTGAACGTCCTCTTCATGGAAACCATCCCTGGGGTCTATTTCGCAAAGCAGCTTTAGTGAGAACTCTGGGTCAAGAAACCCTGAAATGTGGAAAACTTTGCGTTTTCCGTTTCAGAAAGGGAGGTAACTGAAACCAGAGGAAAAAGCGGTAACTCTGGCCTGTTTCATAAAAAGAGCTCATTTAAGCTCTCGTTCAGTTACCGAAGTAACATATTCCATAAACCAAACCTGGTCGGTTGCAGGTTTTCCACAATGAACCTCAAGGTTTTCTCTGTCCCCGCCTTTCAGCCGCATTCTGACATTTCATTAACTCATTCATGAAGTCCGCTGCAGCTGTAGTTTTTGCGTAAATACGCCTATAGTCTACAGCGTAAAGTCCTTTTGTCACGAACATGGCATGTCCCCTTTTGACAATGACCCTATTGATGAAGGTACCGCAATATTGCGCAGGGAATTAAAGATTTGTCATGAGATTGTTATCAGACCGCGCATAGATTTGCTGGCATTTCCGGACAGTTCTCTTTTTGAGCGGTACCATTTCACATCACAGTCCAAAACCTACATAACTGAATCTGTCCTTACAACATTACCGGCGCCGTAGTCATGCGCTCACATCACAGCATATATTGTGTGTTGCGCTCCATTTTTTTCCTTTTAACCGTTTGAATAATGTTTTTATATTTACCATTCAACAGGTTTCCCCTGTAACATTATTGTGATTGCAAAGGACTACATTTAAATGTACGCATTGACCCGACACCCGAGCAGCAACGTTCTCCCACGCCACCTTCCTCTATGGGGAGAAGCTGTTGTGTTGCACTTTTTTTCTAAAGACATGATCAAATTCACCATATGATCGCATTTAGATTTCCAGTTGAGTTTGCACAATACACTTTTATAGACATATAGGGCACATAACACACTTTGGGGGGGTGGGTTAGGTTGGAAACACCGTCTTCGCCCTACAACTCCCCTCCAATTTTAATGAACCACACAACTGTGGGGGGGGGGGGGCATCGGTTGGGGCAGACCGCAGTATAGAGCAGTGCTGCGGTTTCCTGTCCCCCCCCCCCCCCCCTATTTATTTTTTTAATGCACTACATACACTCACTGACATGCCTGTGAGGCGGGTGAATCGGAGCGTGGGGATATAATTTCCCTCTGCTCCGGTTCACCTGCTCCCAATTTTAATGCACCACACACACACACTTGTATATACACTGGGCGGGGTCACATTCAAGGTTTAGGGGTAGAGTTCGCCAGCTGGCGGACTCAGTAACAGGGGTTAGCTTTCACTAAGAACGCTGGAGTGACGACCGTGGCCTTTCCCCGCTGGGCCTGGGGTTCGGGGGTGCCGGCCGTCCTCCCGTGCCCCCATCTCCCCTTCTGCCCCCGGTGTTCCGTCCCTCCACGCGGCGGGGGGTGGGGGGGGGGCGCGGGTGCCCTCTCCACTCCGCTGTCCGGCCCCTCTTCGGCGCCGATGCCTGGCTTTGTTGGGGGGTGGTGGAGGTGGCGGGGATGGGGGTCTGGGGGCGGCTGGGTGGATGCGAGGCGGGAGGCGGGGGGTCGTGTGGGGAGCGGGGGCTGTGGACCGGTGGGGTGCCTGGCGGGCCTGCAGTGCCCCGCCCTGCTGCGTTGGGTTGGGGGCGCGGGCGCTCCTGCTCCTGGGTTTGCTCTCCGGCCGGTGGCCCTAGCGGGGCCCGGGGGTCGTCATTTGGCGCTGCCGCGGCCTGGGGGGCCCTGAGGTGTTGCGCTTGCTCTGTCCTGGCAGGGGTCGACGGCTCCCCTCTTTGGTGGAGATTTTCATGCATCTATCGAAACTCAGACACAATCTGCTTCTTCCTCAGGTCATTGAATCGGTGGAGGCTGGTGTGTGTGGATCTCACTCTGCTTCGTTTGTCCTTCCTTCCTTTCCTCAGTCTCTCCTTTGGTCTCTTGAGGTCTCTCTGATTTGTTGGAATTTAGATGTTTCTGGGGTTGGTGAAGAACTCTGGTTGGTGGCCCGGTGGGTGGTGTCTGGTCGGTGCTGGATTTCACTTTCCTTTGTTTTCTTTGGTCCTTTCTCGGGTCTCCTGACGGCAGTGTTCGGTTTAGGTGAACGGTATGGGATTTTTTAAATAGGTTTTTGGTGAACTAACGAATACACACACACTCGCACGCACATAAACATACAAAAAAAAAAGACATTACCGAATGAACAATACTTAGCTCTTTAAGAAAGAAGAAAAAAAATATATATTTCCAGTTGAGAGGGGTAAAAAAAAAAAAACGCGAAAGCAGAGGGCGTCGCCGCGCACTGGGCTTCCCCCGTTGCCATGGTGACTCAGCGAATTGGGGCTCCATTGATGTGGACTTTTTAGTGTAGTGATAACACCAGGTGAAACAACTCTGCGTTGATATAACTACCTCAAATCAGCTGTCCTGGAACCGAAAAACGCAGAGTTTCCTACTTCCAAAAAGTAACTTTAATCTCCCAAAAAGGAACTATTTTGGGAGATAAAATGAATTTCACCTTTCAATGTATTTCTTTTTTCTGTTTTCATATTATTTACAGTAAATAACCACATTTGCTTTGTAGAAACATAGGACGGAAAAGCATCACAATGACAATTAAGAATGTCATTTTTGTGCTTCTACTTCTTGGTAAGTAATATGAAGTAAAGGTTACAATATGGAGCTTCATGTAAGGCATCTGACCAAACTTTTCCACAAATTAAGCAGCACACGAAGAGGGAAGTCAAGGTAGACGACTCCTCCAGACTGCTGAGGAACTATCCTTGTCAGGCACAGCCACTGAAAGCAAATCAACCGCCGCTGAACCCACTGCCGCCACTGAACCCACCGGTGCCACTGAAAGCGAACCCACCGCTGCCACCGAACCCACCGGTGCCACTCAAAGTGAACCCACCGGTGCCACTCAAAGTGAACCCACCGCTGCCACAGCCACCGAGAGCGAACCCACCGGTGCAACTGAAAGTGAACCCACCGCTGCCACAGCCACCGAGAGCGAACCCACTGCCGCCACCGAACCCACCGGTGCCACTGAAAGTGAACCCACCGCAGCCACAGCCACCGAGAGCAAACCCACTGCCGCCACCGAACCCACCGGTGCCACTGAAAGAGAACCCACCGCTGCCACCGAACCCACCGGTGCCACTCAAAGTGAACCCACCGGTGCCACTCAAAGTGAACCCACCGCTGCCACAGCCACCGAGAGCGAACCCACCGGTGCAACTGAAAGTGAACCCACCGCTGCCACAGCCACCGAGAGCGAACCCACTGCCGCCACCGAACCCACCGGTGCCACTGAAAGTGAACCCACCGCAGCCACAGCCACCGAGAGCAAACCCACTGCCGCCACCGAACCCACCGGTGCCACTGAAAGTGAACCCACCGCTGCCACAGCCACCGAGAGCGAACCCACTGCCGCCACCGAACCCACCGGTACCACTGAAAGTGAATCCACCGCTGCCACAGCCACCGAGAGCAAACCCACTGCCGCCACCGAACACACCGTTGCCACTGAAAGTGAACCCACCGCTGCTAGAGCGACCGAGAGCGAACCCACTGCCGCCACCGAACACACCGGTGCCACTGAAAGTGAACCCTACGCTGCCACAGCCACCGAGAGCGAACCCACTGCCGCCACCGAACCCACCGTTGCCACTGAAAGTGAACCCACCGCTGCCACAGCCACCGAGAGCGAACCCACTGCCGCCACCGAACCCACCGCTGCCACAGCCACCGAGAGCAAACCCACTGCCGCCACCGAACCCACCGGTGCCACTGAAAGTGAACCCACCGCTGCCACAGCCACCGAGAGCGAACCCACTGCCGCCACCGAACCCACCGTTGCCACTGAAAATGAACCCACGGTTGCCACTGAAAGTGAACCCACCGCTGCCACAGCCACCGAGAGCGAACCCACTGCCGCCACCGAACCCACCGGTGCCACTGAAAGTGAACTCACCGCTGCCACAGCCACCGAGAGCGAACCCACTGCCGCCACCGAACCCACCGTTGCCACTGAAAGTGAACCCACGGTTGCCACTGAAAGTGAACCCACCGCTGCCACAGCCACCGAGAGCGAACCCACTGCCGCCACCGAACCCACCGGTGCCACTGAAAGTGAACCCACCGCTGCCACAGCCACCGAGAGCGAACCCACTGCCGCCACCGAACCCACCGGTGCCACAGCCACCGAGAGCGAACCCACTGCCGCCACCGAACCCACCGTTGCCACTGAAAGTGAACCCACCGCTGCCACAGCCACCGAGAGCGAACCCACTGCCGCCACCGAACCCACCGTTGCCACTGAAAGTGAACCCACCGCTGCCACAGCCACCGAGAGCGAACCCACTGCCGCCACCGAACCCACCGTTGCCACTGAAAGTGAACCCACCGCTGCCACAGCCACCGAGAGCGAACCCACTGCCGCCACCGAACCCACCGTTGCCACTGAAAGTGAACCCACCGCTGCCACAGCCACCGAGAGCGAACCCACTGCCGCCACCGAACCCACCGTTGCCACTGAAAGTGAACCCACCGCTGCCACAGCCACCGAGAGCGAACCCACTGCCGCCACCGAACCCACCGTTGCCACTGAAAGTGAACCCACCGCTGCCACAGCCACCGAGAGCGAACCCACTGCCGCCACCGAACCCACCGTTGCCACTGAAAGTGAACCCACCGCTGCTAGAGCGACCGAGAGCGAACCCACTGCCGCCACCGAACCCACCGGTGCCACTGAAAGTGAACCCACCGCTGCCACAGCCACCGAGAGCGAACCCACTGCCGCCACCGAACCCACCGTTGCCACTGAAAGTGAACCCACCGCTGCCACAGCCACCGAGAGCGAACCCACTGCCGCCACCGAACCCACCGCTGCCACAGCCACCGAGAGCGAACCCACTGCCGCCACCGAACCCACCGGTGCCACTGAAAGTGAACCCACCGCTGCCACAGCCACCGAGAGCGAACCCACTGCCGCCACCGAACCCACCGTTGCCACTGAAAATGAACCCACGGTTGCCACTGAAAGTGAACCCACCGCTGCCACAGCCACCGAGAGCGAACCCACTGCCGCCACCGAACCCACCGGTGCCACTGAAAGTGAACTCACCGCTGCCACAGCCACCGAGAGCGAACCCACTGCCGCCACCGAACCCACCGTTGCCACTGAAAGTGAACCCACGGTTGCCACTGAAAGTGAACCCACCGCTGCCACAGCCACCGAGAGCGAACCCACTGCCGCCACCGAACCCACCGGTGCCACTGAAAGTGAACCCACCGCTGCCACAGCCACCGAGAGCGAACCCACTGCCGCCACCGAACCCACCGGTGCCACTGAAAGTGAACCCACCACTGCCACAGCCACCGAGAGCGAACCCACCGGTGCCACTGAAAGTGAACCCACCGCTGCCACAGCCACCGGGAGCGAACCCACTACCGCCACCGAACCCACCGGTGCCACTGTAAGTGAACCCACCGCTGCCACAGCCACCGAGAGCGAACCCACTGCCGCCACCGAACCCACCGGTGCCACTGAAAGTGAACCCACCGCTGCCACAGCCACCGAGAGCGAACCCACTGCCGCCACCGAACCCACCGTTGCCACTGTAAGTGAACCCACCGCTGCCACAGCCACCGAGAGCGAACCCACTGCCGCCACCGAACCCACCGGTGCCACTGAAAGTGAACCCACCGCTGCCACAGCCACCGAGAGCGAACCCACTGCCGCCACCGAACCCACCGGTGCCACTGAAAGTGAACCCACCGCTGCCACAGCCACCGAGAGCGAACCCACTGCCGCCACCGAACCCACCGGTGCCACTGTAAGTGAACCCACCGCTGCCACAGCCACCGAGAGCGAACCCACTGCCACCACCGAACCCACCGGTGCCACTGAAAGTGAACCCACCGCTGCCACAGCCAACGAGAGAGAACCCACTGCCGCCACCGAACCCACCGGTGGCACTGAAAGTGAACCCACCGCTATCACAGCCACCGAGAGCGAACCCACTGCCGCCACCGAACCCACCGTTGCCACTGAAAGTGAACCCACCGCTGCCACAGCCACCGAGAGCGAACCCACTGCCGCCACCGAACCCACCGCTGCCACAGCCACCGAGAGCGAACCCACTGCCGCCACCGAACCCACCGGTGCCACTGAAAGTGAACCCACCGCTGCCACAGCCACCGAGAGCGAACCCACTGCCGCCACCGAACCCACCGGTGCCACAGCCACCGAGAGCGAACCAACTGCCACCACCGAACCCACCGTTGCCACTGAAAGTGAACCCACCGCTGCCACAGCCACCGAGAGCGAACCCACTGCCACCACCGAACCCACCGTTGCCACTGAAAGTGAACCCACCGCTGCCACAGCCACCGAGAGCGAACCCACTGCCACCACCGAACCCACCGGTGCCACTGAAAGTGAACCCACCGCTGCCACAGCCAACGAGAGCGAACCCACTGCCGCCACCGAACCCACCGGTGCCACTGAAAGTGAACCAACCGCTATCACAGCCACCGAGAGCGAACCCACTGCCGCCACCGAACCCACCGTTGCCACTGAAAGTGAACCCACCGCTGCCACAGCCACCGAGAGCGAACCCACTGTCGCCACCGAACCCACCACTGCCACAGCCACCGAGAGCGAACCCACTGCCGCCACCGAACCCACCGGTGCCACTGAAAGTGAACCCACCGCTGCCACAGCCACCGAGAGCGAACCCACTGCCGCCACCGAACCCACCGGTGCCACAGCCACCGAAAGCGAACCCACTGCCGCCACCGAACCCACCGTTGCCACTGAAAGTGAACCCACCGCTGCCACAGCCACCGAGAGCGAACCCACTGCCGCCAACGAACCCACCGTTGCCACTGAAAGTGAACCCACCGCTGCCACAGCCACCGAGAGCGAACCCACTGCCGCCACCGAACCCACCGTTGCCATTGAAAGTGAACCCACTGCTGCCACAGCCACCGAGAGCGAACCCACTGCCGCCACCGAACCCACCGTTGCCACTGAAAGTGAACCCACCGCTGCCACAGCCACCGAGAGCGAACCCACTGCCGCCACCGAACCCACCGTTGCCACTGAAAATGAACCCACGGTTGCCACTGAAAGTGAACCCACCGCTGCCACAGCCACCGAGAGCGAACCCACTGCCGCCACCGAACCCACCGGTGCCACTGAAAGTGAACTCACCGCTGCCACAGCCACCGAGAGCGAACCCACTGCCGCCACCGAACCCACCGTTGCCACTGAAAGTGAACCCACGGTTGCCACTGAAAGTGAACCCACCGCTGCCACAGCCACCGAGAGCGAACCCACCGGTGCCACTGAAAGTGAACCCACCGCTGCCACAGCCACCGGGAGCGAACCCACTACCGCCACCGAACCCACCGGTGCCTCTGTAAGTGAACCCACCGCTGCCACAGCCACCGAGAGCGAACCCACTGCCGCCACCGAACCCACCGGTGCCACTGAAAGTGAACCCACCGCTGCCACAGCCACCGAGAGCGAACCCACTGCCGCCACCGAACCCACCGGTGCCACTGAAAGTGAACCCACCGCTGCCACAGCCACCGAGAGCGAACCCACTGCCGCCACCGAACCCACCGTTGCCACTGTAAGTGAACCCACCGCTGCCACAGCCACCGAGAGCGAACCCACTGCCGCCACCGAACCCACCGGTGCCACTGAAAGTGAACCCACCGCTGCCACAGCCACCGAGAGCGAACCCACTGCCGCCACCGAACCCACCGGTGCCACTGAAAGTGAACCCACCGCTGCCACAGCCACCGAGAGCGAACCCACTGCCGCCACCGAACCCACCGGTGCCACTGTAAGTGAACCCACCGCTGCCACAGCCACCGAGAGCGAACCCACTGCCACCACCGAACCCACCGGTGCCACTGAAAGTGAACCCACCGCTGCCACAGCCAACGAGAGAGAACCCACTGCCGCCACCGAACCCACCGGTGGCACTGAAAGTGAACCCACCGCTATCACAGCCACCGAGAGCGAACCCACTGCCGCCACCGAACCCACCGTTGCCACTGAAAGTGAACCCACCGCTGCCACAGCCACCGAGAGCGAACCCACTGCCGCCACCGAACCCACCGCTGCCACAGCCACCGAGAGCGAACCCACTGCCGCCACCGAACCCACCGGTGCCACTGAAAGTGAACCCACCGCTGCCACAGCCACCGAGAGCGAACCCACTGCCGCCACCGAACCCACCGGTGCCACAGCCACCGAGAGCGAACCCACTGCCGCCACCGAACCCACCGTTGCCACTGAAAGTGAACCCACCGCTGCCACAGCCACCGAGAGCGAACCCACTGCCACCACCGAACCCACCGTTGCCACTGAAAGTGAACCCACCGCTGCCACAGCCACCGAGAGCGAACCCACTGCCACCACCGAACCCACCGGTGCCACTGAAAGTGAACCCACCGCTGCCACAGCCAACGAGAGCGAACCCACTGCCGCCACCGAACCCACCGGTGCCACTGAAAGTGAACCAACCGCTATCACAGCCACCGAGAGCGAACCCACTGCCGCCACCGAACCCACCGTTGCCACTGAAAGTGAACCCACCGCTGCCACAGCCACCGAGAGCGAACCCACTGTCGCCACCGAACCCACCGCTGCCACAGCCACCGAGAGCGAACCCACTGCCGCCACCGAACCCACCGGTGCCACTGAAAGTGAACCCACCGCTGCCACAGCCACCGAGAGCGAACCCACTGCCGCCACCGAACCCACCGGTGCCACAGCCACCGAGAGCGAACCCACTGCCGCCACCGAACCCACCGTTGCCACTGAAAGTGAACCCACCGCTGCCACAGCCACCGAGAGCGAACCCACTGCCGCCACCGAACCCACCGTTGCCACTGAAAGTGAACCCACCGCTGCCACAGCCACCGAGAGCGAACCCACTGCCGCCACCGAACCCACCGTTGCCACTGAAAGTGAACCCACCGCTGCCACAGCCACCGAGAGCGAACCCACTGCCGCCACCGAACCCACCGTTGCCACTGAAAGTGAACCCACCGCTGCCACAGCCACCGAGAGCGAACCCACTGCCGCCACCGAACCCACCGTTGCCACTGAAAGTGAACCCACCGCTGCCACAGCCACCGAGAGCGAACCCACTGCCGCCACCGAACCCACCGTTGCCACTGAAAGTGAACCCACCGCTGCCACAGCCACCGAGAGCGAACCCACTGCCGCCACCGAACCCACCGTTGCCACTGAAAGTGAACCCACCGCTGCCACAGCCACCGAGAGCGAACCCACTGCCGCCACCGAACCCACCGTTGCCACTGAAAGTGAACCCACCGCTGCCACAGCCACCGAGAGCGAACCCACTGCCGCCACCGAGCCCACCGTTGCCACTGAAAGTGAACCCACCGCTGCCACAGCCACCGAGAGCGAACCCACTGCCGCCACCGAGCCCACCGTTGCCACTGAAAGTGAACCCACCGCTGCCACAGCCACCGAGAGCGAACCCACTGCCGCCACCGAGCCCACCGTTGCCACTGAAAGTGAACCCACCGCTGCCACAGCCACCGAGAGCGAACCCACTGCCGCCACCGAGCCCACCGTTGCCACTGAAAGTGAACCCACCGCTGCCACAGCCACCGAGAGCGAACCCACTGCCGCCACCGAGCCCACCGTTGCCACTGAAAGTGAACCCACCGCTGCCACAGCCACCGAGAGCGAACCCACTGCCGCCACCGAGCCCACCGTTGCCACTGAAAGTGAACCCACCGCTGCCACAGCCACCGAGAGCGAACCCACTGCCGCCACCGAACCCACCGTTGCCACTGAAAGTGAACCCACCGCTGCCACAGCCACCGAGAGCGAACCCACTGCCGCCACCGAACCCACCGTTGCCACTGAAAGTGAACCCACCGCTGCCACAGCCACCGAGAGCGAACCCACTGCCGCCACCGAACCCACCGTTGCCACAGAAAGTGAACCCACCGCTGCCACAGCCACCGAGAGCGAACCCACTGCCGCCACCGAACCCACCGTTGCCACTGAAAGTGAACCCACCGCTGCCACAGCCACCGAGAGCGAACCCACTGCCGCCACCGAACCCACCGTTGCCACTGAAAGTGAACCCACCGCTGCCACAGCCACCGAGAGCGAACCCACTGCCGCCACCGAACCCACCGTCGCCACTGAAAGTGAACCCACCGCTGCCACAGCCACCGAGAGCGAACCCACTGCCGCCACCGAACCCACCGTCGCCACTGAAAGTGAACCCACCGCTGCCACAGCCACCGAGAGCGAACCCACTGCCGCCACCGAACCCACCGTCGCCACTGAAAGTGAACCCACCGCTGCCACAGCCACCGAGAGCGAACCCACTGCCGCCACCGAACCCACCGTCGCCACTGAAAGTGAACCCACCGCTGCCACAGCCACCGAGAGCGAACCCACTGCCGCCACCGAACCCACCGTCGCCACTGAAAGTGAACCCACCGCTGCCACAGCCACCGAGAGCGAACCCACTGCCGCCACCGAACCCACCGTTGCCACTGAAAGTGAACCCACCGCTGCCACAGCCACCGAGAGCGAACCCACTGCCGCCACCGAACCCACCGTTGCCACTGAAAGTGAACCCACCGCTGCCACAGCCACCGAGAGCGAACCCACTGCCGCCACCGAACCCACCGTTGCCACTGAAAGTGAACCCACCGCTGCCACAGCCACCGAGAGCGAACCCACTGCCGCCACCGAACCCACCGTTGCCACTGAAAGTGAACCCACCGCTGCCACAGCCACCGAGAGCGAACCCACTGCCGCCACCGAACCCACCGTTGCCACTGAAAGTGAACCCACCGCTGCCACAGCCACCGAGAGCGAACCCACTGCCGCCACCGAACCCACCGTTGCCACTGAAAGTGAACCCACCGCTGCCACAGCCACCGAGAGCGAACCCACTGCCGCCACCGAACCCACCGTTGCCACTGAAAGTGAACCCACCGCTGCCACAGCCACCGAGAGCGAACCCACTGCCGCCACCGAGCCCACCGTTGCCACTGAAAGTGAACCCACCGCTGCCACAGCCACCGAGAGCGAACCCACTGCCGCCACCGAGCCCACCGTTGCCACTGAAAGTGAACCCACCGCTGCCACAGCCACCGAGAGCGAACCCACTGCCGCCACCGAACCCACCGTCGCCACTGAAAGTGAACCCACCGCTGCCACAGCCACCGAGAGCGAACCCACTGCCGCCACCGAACCCACCGTCGCCACTGAAAGTGAACCCAATGCTGCCACAGCCACCGAGAGCGAACCCACTGCCGCCACCGAACCCACCGCTGCCACAGCCACCGAGAGCGAACCCACTGCCGCCACCGAACCCACCGTTGCCACTGAAAGTGAACCCACCGCTGCCACAGCCACCGAGAGCGAACCCACTGCCGCCACCGAACCCACCCCAGCAGCATCAACTGACGCTCCATCAACCGACAGCACAGTCAATACTGATGACAGCACAAGCACCACAGACGAAGTCACCGAAACAATTGCAGAAGTGGCAGTACGAAGATCAGTAGAGACAGCTGTTGCAGCATCCACAACTGCCGCATCAGCAGCAGCATCACTAGCCAGCTCAGCTGCGGCAGCAACAGCCGCAGCTTCAGGGGGGTCCTCACAAGCAGAAGAAGCTGCAGAAGATGCTTCATCTGCTGCAGACGAGGCAGCCACTGCTGCGTTGGAGTTTGCACAAGGCACCATAGATGCGGAAGCAGCAGCAGCAGCAGCAGACAGTGCAGCAGACGCATCTCAAACTGCTGCAACAAGAGCCCAAGAAGCGGCGGCAGGAGCGAGCGGCGACTTGGCCCCTTTTGCACTACAACTCTCCCAAGCAGCACAAAATGCAGCAACCATAGCGAGGTCAGCCGCAGATACATCAGACTTAGCAGCGGAAGTTATGGCTTCTGGAGTCACCGCACAAAATGCAGAATCAATCATAGAACAGGCAAGAAATGCAAACCAAGAGGCTGAGATGGCAGCGCAAGAGCTCAGACTTTTACTCAATTCAGCAGACCTACCGGCAGATGTAGAGGCCAGCGTAATACAAGCCATAGAGGCGGCCGAAAGCTCAGCTGCGTTGGCAGAACAAACAGCAGCTCAGGCTCAAGTTGCACTCGACACAGCAGAGCGAGCTGCAGCATCCACTGCAGGAGACGCGGAAGCCGAGTTAGCTGGTGAATTAGCTATCCTACAAATACAAACTGCAGCACAAAGCGCAGGTGCAGCGGCAGTCGCTGCGGAAGGACCGGCAATGGGAATCCAAAGATCAGTAGAGACAGCTGTTGCAGCATCCACAACTGCCGCATCAGCAGCCGCATCACTAGCCAGCTCAGCTGCGGCAGCAACAGCCGCAGCTTCAGGGGGGTCCTCACAAGCAGAAGAAGCTGCAGAAGATGCTTCATCTGCTGCAGACGAGGCAGCCACTGCTGCGTTGGAGTTTGCACAAGGCACCATAGATGCGGAAGCAGCAGCAGCAGCAGCAGACAGTGCAGCAGACGCATCTCAAACTGCTGCAACAAGAGCCCAAGAAGCGGCGGCGGGAGCGAGTGGCGACTTGGCCCCTTTTGCGCTACAACTCTCCCAAGCAGCACAAAATGCAGCAACCATAGCGAGGTCAGCAGCAGATACATCAGACCGAGCAGCGGAAGTTATGGCTTCTGGAGTCACCGCAGAAAATGCAGCATCTATTATAGAAGATGCAAGAAATGCAAACCAAGAGGCTGAGATGGCAGCGCAAGAGCTCAGACTTTTACTCAATTCAGCAGACCTACCGGCAGATGTAGAGGCCAGCGTAATACAAGCCATAGAGGCGGCCGAAAGCTCAGCTGCGTTGGCAGAACAAACAGCAGCTCAGGCTCAAGTTGCACTCGACACAGCAGAGCGAGCTGCAGCATCCACTGCAGGAGACGCGGAAGCCGAGTTAGCTGGTGAATTAGCTATCCTACAAATACAAACTGCAGCACAAAGCGCAGGTGCAGCGGCAGTCGCTGCGGAAGGACCGGCAATGGGAATCCAAAGATCAGTAGAGACAGCTGTTGCAGCATCCACAACTGCCGCATCAGCAGCCGCATCACTAGCCAGCTCAGCTGCGGCAGCAACAGCCGCAGCTTCAGGGGGGTCCTCACAAGCAGAAGAAGCTGCAGAAGATGCTTCATCTGCTGCAGACGAGGCAGCCACTGCTGCGTTGGAGTTTGCACAAGGCACCATAGATGCAGAAGCAGCAGCAGCAGCAGCAGACAGTGCAGCAGACGCATCTCAAACTGCTGCAACAAGAGCCCAAGAAGCGGCGGCGGGAGCGAGCGGCGACTTGGCCCCTTTTGCGCTACAACTCTCCCAAGCAGCACAAAATGCAGCAACCATAGCGAGGTCAGCCGCAGATACATCAGACCGAGCAGCGGAAGTTATGGCTTCTGGAGTCACCGCAGAAAATGCAGCATCTATTATAGAAGATGCAAGAAATGCAAACCAAGAGGCTGAGATGGCAGCGCAAGAGCTCCAACTTTTACTCAATTCAGCAGACCTACCGGCAGATGTAGAGGCCAGCGTAATACAAGCCATAGAGGCGGCCGAAAGCTCAGCTGCGTTGGCAGAACAAACAGCAGCTCAGGCTCAAGTTGCACTCGACACAGCAGAGCGAGCTGCAGCACCCACTGCAGGAGACGCGGAAGCCGAGTTAGCTGGTGAATTAGCTATCCTACAAATACAAACTGCAGCACAAAGCGCAGGTGCAGCGGCAGAAGCTGCGGCAGTACCCACAACAGCTGTCCAAGCTTCAAGACAAGCCTCCCTGGCGGCAGCAGCGACATCCCTCGCAGCCTCAGCGGCGGCAGTTACTGCGACTGGTACTGGGACAGATCTAGAAGTTCTCATCAACACCGCCTTGGCAAGCGCAGAGGCAGCAAATCTTGCAGCTATATCCGTTGCAAATGGAGACGCTGAGCCACAGGAGGCGAGAGCTGCCGCAGCAAATGCAGCAGATGCGGCAGTAGCAGTAGCTCAAGCAGCGGCTGGAGCAGCAACAGAAGAAGGAAGGATTGATGCAGAAGCAGCACAGGTGTCGCTGGACGCTGCAGAAGTAGCCAGACGAGTGGTGGAGGAAGAACCAGAGGAATTTTTTGACACTGCGAGACTATTTGAGACGGTATCAAGGAATGCTCGAGAGCTATTTTCAAGTGAGCCATCATCCATGCTGACACCTGAAATGTTTGCAGCAATTCAGGCAGCAGAAGAGGTTGCATCGCTGGCAGAAGCTACAGCAATCGTAGCAGCATCTGCGGACGATTCCAGAGGCGCACAAAGTTTAGGAATTGTTGCAAATACGACGACACGAACAGCGATCGAAATGGTACAAAACCTTCCGGGTAGAACGGCTCTTAGCTTGGCGCAAGACTCATTAGGGGTCGGCTTGACAGCCTCAGCCGCAGCAATAACTGCAACATGCTCGGCGGCGGCGGCCGGCGCAGGAGCAGACCAAGCCGCAAGAGTCGCGTTAACCGCCGCAGAGGAAGCGGTGAGTGCCGCCACCTCACTGAGTAACAGTGA